>NC_037676.1:132796499-132839858 GCF_003255815.1 Theropithecus gelada
TTTTTTTTTTTTTTGTTTTTTTTTTTTTTTTTTTTTTTTGTTTTTTTTTTTTTTTCAACATTCTTAAAGAAAAGAATTTTCAAACCAGAATTCATATCCAGCCAAACTAAGCTTCACAAGTGAAGGAGAAATAAAATCCTTTATAGACTAACAAATGCTGAGAGATTTTTGTCACCACCAGGCCTGCCTTATAAGAGCTCCTGAAGGAAGCACTAAACAAGGAAAGGAACAACCGGTACAAGCCACTGCAAAAATATGTCAAATTGTAAAGACCATCGATGCTAGGAAGAAACTGCATCAACTAACGAGCAAAATAACCAGCTAATATCATAATGACAGGATCAAATTCACACATAACAATATTAACCTCAAATGTAAATGGGTTAAATGCTCCAATTAAAAGACACAGACTGGCAAATTGGATGAAGAGTCAAGACCCATCAGTGTGCTGTATTCAGGAGACTCATCTCATGTGCAGAGACACACATAGGCTCAAAATAAAGGGATGGAGGAAGATCTCCCAAGCAAATGGAAAATAAAACAAAACAAAAAAAGCAGGGGTTGCAATCCTAGTCTCTGGAAAAACAGACTTTAAACCAACAAAGATCCAAAAAGACAAAGAAGGCCATTACGTAATGGTAAAGGGATCAATTCAACAAGAAGAGCTAACTATCCTAAATACATATGCACCCAATACAGGAGCACCCAGATTCATAAAGAAAGTCCTTAGAGACCTACAAGGAGACTTAGACTCCCACACAATAATAATGGGAGACTTTAACACCCCACTGTCAACATTAGACAGATCTACGAGACAGAAAGTTAACAAGGATATCCAGGAATTGAACTCAGCTCTGCACCAAGCAGACCTAATAGACATCTATAGAACTCTCCACCCCAAATCAACAGAATATACATTCTTCTCAGCACCACATTGCACTTATTCCAAAATTGACCACATAGTTGGAAGTAAAGCACTCCTCAGCAAATGTAAAAGAACAGAAAGTATAACAAACTGTCTGTCAGACCACAGTGCAATCAAGCTAGAACTCAGGATTAAGAAACTCACTAAAAACCAGTCAACTACAAGGAAACTGAACAACCTGCTCCTGAATGACTACTGGGTACATAATGAAATGAAGACAGAAATAAAGATGTTCTTTGAAACCAATGAGAACAAAGACACAATATACCAGAATCTCTAGGACACATTTAAAGCAGTGTGTAGAGGGAAATTTATAGCACTAAATGCCCACAAGAGAAAGCAGGAAAGATCTAAAATTGACACCCTAACATCACAATTAAAAGAACTAGAGAAGCAAGAGCAAACATGTTCAAAAGCCAGCAGAAGGCAAGAAATAACTAAGATCAGAGCTGATTTTTTTTTTTTAATGGGCTTCATTGATGTTATTGCACAGGACATGATTTTTTTTAGTGGCCACAGAGTATTCCATGATGTTTATGTGCCATATTTTGTTTTTTACTAAATCATTTATTTTATTTTATCTTTGGACACAGGTTCTCACTTATTGCCCAGGCTAGATTGCCATGGTGTGATTTTTGCTTACTTTAGTCTCAGCCTCCCAGGCTCAAGCAATTCTCCCTTACCTCATCCTCTCACGTAGCTGGTACTACACGTGTGTGTTACCGTGACTGGCCGCTTTTTCTTTTTGTATTTTCCATGTAGACAAGATTTTGCTATTTTTTTTCAGGCTGGTCTCAAACTTCTAAGCTCAGGCAATCCACATGCCTCGGCCTTCCAAAGCTCTGGGATTGCAGGCATGAGCCACCGCTTCTGACCATACCATACTTTCTTTATCCAGCCTACCCTTGATAGGCATTTAGGGCCTGTCCATGTCTTTGCTATTGTGAATAGTGCTGCAATGAACATGCATATGGATGTGTCTTTATAATAATTTATATTTCTTTGGGTATATACTCAATTATCAGGTTCCTGAGTCAAATGATAATTCTGTTTTTACTTCTGTGAGGAATTGCCACACTGCTTTTTACAGTTGTTGAACTGGTTTACACTCCCACCAGCAGAGTACAAGCATTCCCTTTTCTCTGCAACCTTGGTAGCATCTGTTATTTTTTGACTTTTTAAAAATAGCCATTCTGACTGTTGTGAGGTGGTATCTCATTGTGGTTTTTCTTTTAATTTCTTTTTTTTTTTTTCCCGAGATGGAGCCTGGCTCTGTCACCCAGGCTGGAGTGCAGTGGCACGATCTCGGCTCATTGCAACCTCCACCTCCCAGGTTTAAGCGATTCTCCTGTCTCAGCCTCCGGAGTAGCTGGGACTACAGGTGCCCACCATCATGCCAGGCTAATTTTGTATTTTTAGTAGAGACAGGGTTTCACCATATTGGACAGGCCGGTCTCGAACTCCTGACCTCTGCCTGCTTAAGCCTCCCAATGTGCTGGGATTACAGGTGTGAGACACTGTGCCTGGCTTCTTTTTAATTTCTTTAATGATCACCGATGAGCTTTGTTTTTCATGTGCTTGTTGGCCACATGTATGTCTTCCTTTGAAAAGCGTCTGTTCATGTTTTTTGCCTACTTTTTAATGAGGTTTGGTTTTTTTCTTGTACACTTGTTTGAGTTCTTGCTAATTCTGGATATTAGACCTTTGTCAGAGGCAATGTTTGCGAATGTTTTCTTCTATTCTGTGGGTTGTCTGTCTGTCTACTCTGTTGGTGGTTTCCTTTGCTGTGAAGAAGCTCTTTGGTTTGAATAGGTCCCATTTGTCAACTTGTGCTTTTGTTGCAACTGCTTTTGGTAGCTTCATCCTGAAGTGTTTGCAGGTTTCTATGTCTAGAATGGTAGCTTTTAGGTGATCTTGCAGGGTTTCTTACAATTTTATGTTTTACATTTGGGTCTTTGATCTATCTTGAGTTGATTTTTGTGTGTGGTGTAATTAAGGGGTTCAGTTTAAGTGTTCTACATAGTACTAGTTGGTAGTTCCAGCACCATTTATTAAATAGAGATTTTTTTCCACACACACACAAAAAGAATTGAAAGCAAGGATTCAGATATTTTTACACCTATTCTCATAGGGCAATATTTACAATAGCCAAAAAGTACAACCTGTACAGTGGTATTATGAAATATTATTCAGCCTTAAAAAGGAAAGAAAATCTGACATATGCTACAATATGCATGAACCTTTTGTTTTAAAAATTATTATACTTTAAGTTCTAGGGTACATGTGCACAATGTGCAGGTTTGTTACATAGGTGTACATGTGCCATGTTGGTGTGCTGCACCCATCAACTTGTCATTTACATTAGGTATTTCTCTTAATGCTATCCCTCCCACAGCCCCCCACCCCATGACAGGCCCTGGTGTGTGATGTTCCCTGCCCTGTGCCCATGTGTTCTCACTGTTCGACTCCCACCTATGAGTGAGAACATGCGGTGTTTGGTTTTCTGTCTTTGTGATAGTTTGCTTAGAATGATGGTTTCCAGCTTCATCCATGTCCCTGCAAAGGACATGAACTCATCCTTTTTTATGGCTGCATAGTATTCCAACATGGATGAACCTTGAAGACATCATTGTAAGAAAAATAAGACACAAAAGGACAAATGTTATGATACTCTATTCATATGATGTACCTAGAGTAGTCAAGTTCATAGAGACAAAAAGAAGAATGGTGGTTACTAGGGGCTGGAGAAGGGAGAATGGGGAGTTGTTGTTTAATGTGTACAGAGTTTCAATTTTGCAAGCCAAAAAGTTCTGGAGAATGATTGCCTAACAATGTGAATAGACTTAACATTACTGAGCCACACACTTAAAAATCGCTAAGATGGTAAATGTTATGGGGTGTAATTTTTTACATTATGTGTGGTGGTGCTTTCCCTAGGTCTGCAAACCATCTCCATGGTAAAAGAACTCTTAGGTACTCACTAGGGGGCTTCCTGGATCCCTTCCAGTCCATGCAGTTAGAGAGGTTTATGTCAACCATCTCCATAAGACATCCTCTCTGCCACTCTGTTGTTGAGTCTTTGTACTTTTCTGCTTGAATACTACCTATGGCACGGAACTCAACTTCTTCAAAGGCAATCCGTCTTATTGCTGGACAGCTCCAATTTGGGAACATTCATTCCTACAGAAAATTAGAAGTCCAATTTCAGAGAAATTCCAAACCAGGATCCTATTCTTCCTTTTGGAAACTTCCAGAAAGATTTTGACTCCATCTTCTTCTGGATGTGTGACCTTGAACATGTCATTGAGCCTCTTTGGGCTTCAATTTCTTTGCCTATAAGAGGAAAAATTTGGCCTTACGTTGGCTGCTCTTCCTCTGTGGTAAATAACCCAGTGGAAATAGGCTTGCAATCACACAAAGGATTTATTTGCTGAAGAGATTAGAAAGCAAAATAAGAACGGGTTTCCAGGTTGTTTTGACTCAGTGAGTCAGTGATGTGTTCAAGACTCCGTCTCTTTCAGGCTGGTTGCTTTGCACTCATCTTTGAGGCAAGGGGATCTTGACTTCTTCCAAATCCCAAGTGAGTACACTCCTTCAGAAGAGCAAGGATGCTTCTCTCCAAGAAGCCTCGGCAAAGCTCTGCCAGCACCTCACTGGACAACACTGGCCAATAGACCCTCTGCCATCTCTGAATTAGTAATTGAGGCCAGGAAGTGGGGTGCCTGGTTGGAGCTGGAGTGGTACCACCATTTCCGAAGTAAACAGTCTGTGAGAGGGAGACGTGGCTACCTGCATGAAAATTGGGGTTTCTGACCAAGAGAAGCAAGTGTACGCTGGGGAAGTGCCCACAGGCTGCCCTTTAGATTGGATGAGTTCCCTTTCTGGTTCTGGCATTTTGTGATTCTAATCAAAGTAGGAAAATTATGTAATGCTTTTTTGCCTCAGTTTATCTTTTCTCCCATATCCACTGAGCTCCCTCTAGGTACTGAGGTGAACTGGTTATATTTACTCTGTAAAACTCTTCCTTAGAAAACTCCTGCTGACTGTCTTATTTTATTAGAAGTGATGATTAACTAATGGACAAGTGATTGCTTGTTTAATAATAGAAGCTGTCCTCACAGTAGAAAAGAAGTTCAATTTCTTGTTGAAAGAAAAGAACTTGTCTGCTTTCTATTGAATGTTTCTACTATTTCAGTATGTAGCCTCCCTCCTGTGGTGGTGCCTTCATTAACTGCCTAAAGAATATAGGAGCAATCTGGCTAAAACTCACTTTGCCTCTCTGAGGTTGTTTCCTTATCTGTAGAATGGGAAACGAGTTCCTCCATTATTTGTAAATTCATCATAATGTTGCCAGCACCAGTAGCACAATAGCTCAATAGCACAGTTTCTGGCACATAGACTACATCTAACACATAAATACTTCAGTCAATGAATATCGCTTTTCCTGAGTCATGGTGAAGATTAAATGGGATAATATAATAGATATGTGCATTATAGTGTTTAGCATAGTACCTGACACAGACTGTGCCAGATGGCCTCCCTGATTATTACCATCATGAGGAGCAAGAGGAGAGGGCTGGGAAATAGGACTGTGGATTCCCAGGCGATGGAGTGGATGGAATTGGCCTTGGTCACTTAAACCACTCTGCTTGGCCTCTTTATTGAATTTGGCTTCTCTCTGTTTGACTTGCTGCAGGGGACTGGCCAGGGATTTTTTTTTTTAATCCCTATGTAGTGAATCATTGAACTTTCAGGTTGAACCTGTAGGTGGGGCTGAGTAATTACCCACTGGGGTACAAAAAATAATCAGAAATCTTGGTGACCTGTCTCCAACACCCTTCTCCAATCATGTCCCCAACTGTCAGAGAATGTATGGGGCTTCTCTGGGTCTGGCTCACTTTAAATTCACTTAAAAGTGGCTGTGGTTGCCCAACCAATCAGACCTATCTGCTCACTATTCAACCCATGACTCAGATCTCACCAGCCAGGACTAAGCTAAACTCCACGAGGCCAACAGCATCTGTAGTGGGGCCCCCTTTTGCCTTCCCTGGCTACTTTCTGCCCTTCCATTGCCACGTACCCACCGTCTGACAATTAGGAATAAGGGGTATGATTTTTTGCAAACCATGCTAACTGCCTTTCCCTTTTTCCTTTCTTTTCTTTGGGCTTCCTAAATTCAACTTGTCACCCAGGTGCTGGGCTCAGGCAGAACCAGTTTCAAAAGGAGGAGAGAAAAAACCATAGCATTCCACAAAGTTAATTGCTTTCAGACAGGCTGGCCTGCTTATTTGTATTCTCTGCACAGCCCTAACATGGGCTAGATTTGGAAGCCAGCTGCGTCAGGAACTGGTTCCCTGAGAGTATAAGATGGGAGTGTTGTAGGAAAGGAGGGAGGGAGAGGAAAGGGGAACTGGGGAACACAGAGAAAAAGTAAAAATATAATAAGGTACTTGAGTGTGATCTTATTTAATCTTTTTTTGGAGATATTAGGAGCTTGCCCAAGCCCCCCAGCTAGAAAGGGGTGGTAGCACTTCCAACCTGGTTCTGGCCATCTTCTAACTCTAGTGTAAACTCTAGTTCTGTGTCATATCCCATGGGAAAAGGGTTCCACCATTAAATAACTTTGGAAGCTGGAATAGTCTCTTACCCCAATGGAGATTCAGAGTTTGCATTAGGAAATTAAAGATTCTGAAGAACCCTAAAGTAAGGAAACATATTTGACTTGGTTTAGTCTACCAATTCTCACACAAACCACCCTTCTTTTCTCCTTTTTTTTTTTTTTTTGCAATTATATGTATGTGTATACATATGCACCTCTCTCTCCTCCTTCCTCAAAACTATGAGTTCACACTTACACCTTTAATTCCAATTCAACACCAGTGAGTTCATTGAAACCTTTTTCATATCTAAAACTCCTTTCTGACTGTGCAAATTGAGTCTCATTTAATTTAATTCTGGAATATATATTATATCCTGGAATTGCTCATCTACACCATTGTGGAAGACAAACTCACGATTTGAGGTTCAATAATTGTTTACAATTCTTTTTATCTTTAGCCTGGAGGTATTTAGTTAGACTGTGATCAAGATTTCCATGGGTTCTTTTAATTGCCTCTCCTAAGTTTGGTTGTGTTACTCATTTGAAATCCAGTTAGGCTCATTTATTTCTATTTGTATTCCATTTTTCTTTTTCCTCCATGACCATTTTTATTTTTTCCTTTAGTGTGTAAGACACAATATGATTCTGAAAGTCAAAACTATACAAAAAAAAAATACATTCAGAGAAATGTCATCCTCCCTTCTCCTCTACATTACTCCCATTCACCCATCCTTTCCATCCTATTCCCACCCACCCCTGTACCTAACTTCTTAGTTTCTAATTTCTTCTGGTGATTCTTTTCGCTCAAGGTAGCAAATACATTAAAAAATGTCTCTTTCTGTGTTGGCCAGGGTACTCCCGAAGAACAGAATGTGTAAAGATAGACAGATGAGAGGGGATTTATTAGGGGAACTGGCTCGTGAGAATATGGAGGCTGAGAAGTCCCATAAGACACCTGCTACAGGCTGAGGCTGAAGTCCCGAGAAACTTGGGAGCCCCTGGTACAAGCCCCAGGGTCTGAAGGCCAGAGAACCTGGAGTTCAGATGTCCAAGGTCAGGAGAAGAAGGGTTTCGTAGCTCCAGGAGAGAAAGAGAGAATTCCAGAGAGAGAATTCTCCTTTCCTCCGCCTCTTTGTTCCACTAGGGCCCTCAGTCGATTGAATGGCGTCCACCTACATTGGATGAAAATGGATCTTCCTTACTCAATCCACTGATTGAAATGCCAATATCTTCTTCAAACACCTTCACAGACATACTCAGAAATAATGTTTTACTAGCTATCTGGTTATCCCTTAATCTAGTCAAGTTGACACCTAAAATTAACCATTACACTTTCTTACATGAAAGGTGGCATACTATAGATCATCTTTTCCAATTTGCTTTTTTCATGTAACTATATTCCCTGGAAAGCACTCCACTTTTTCTTTGATAGCTGTATAGCTCTCCATCTTGTGCACATATTATAGTTTCAACCAATTTTTTACATATGTACATTTAGGTTGTTTCCAATATTTAGCAATTGCAGATGACCCTGCAATGAATAACTTTGTGCATATGTATGTTGATGGTGTTGGAGGTGTAATTTAGGGTAAATTCCTAGACCTGGGATTGGTGGGTCCAAGGGTAGATGCATATGTGCTTTTGTCAGGTATTGCCGAAATCCCTTCCATGTCTGAGTAGGTATAAACTCATTAGAAAATTCGCCTCCCTTTTCTCCCTCTTGACTCCCTTGTCTCCACTTCTCTCTTTCTTCTCAATTTTCTCCTTCAAAGGTGGAAACGATATAATAATAAAATCTCTGTTAGAGGGCTGATGGAGAACGAAATGAGGAAACGTGTGTCCATCTTTTCTTCTGGTACTTGTGTGGTTTCTTTTTTCTTTTTTCTTACATTTAGATTTCTGACTTATTTGGAGTTTATTTTTGTGTATGGTGAGAGCTCTAACTCTTTTCAAATGTCTGCAAGTTTTCCTAGAGCCATTTATTTTAAAAAGTCCATTTTAATCTCTGAGAATGTTTTTCACATGCTTACAGAACACTCAGATTGACTAGATAAGAAGCTTGACCAGTGTCTGGCCACAATCTACCCTCAGATTTATTTCCATCCCAGCTGAGATGACTCTGACTGCTGGCTGTCCGGCCAAGCACCTGTCCAGGCTGGCTTGGTGATGACAGGCCTGTAGCAGGGCAAGGTCTCAAGGCCAATTTTGACACCAGAACTCTGCCCTCTGGTTTTGTGGATTGGATCTCATGGTGGCTTTTGAGTTTCTTGCCCCTGGTCATTTCCGTATGTTGAAACCTCACCAGCTGCTCTTGTTCTAATCCTGATGACCCAGTGAAGTGCAGGAGAGATGACAGGACCAAGAAAGAGATGACTTCTTGTTTCAGCTTGCTCTCAGAGTTCCTCTCACCTGTTTGGACTTATGTTAGATTGGAGAAACTGGAGATATGTTCATATCTTTATGCAGCAAGCATTTATTGAATATCGACTCTATGCTAGCTCCTGGCTGGAGCTCATGGTCTAATGGGGAGGGCTCAGACAGCAATAGGTAATAAAACTGATGTGTAAATAGACAACAAGAGCTCTTGCATAAAGGTACAGAATATTGTGGGAAGCATAGGAAAAAAGAAATCTGTGATTTGAGAGTTTGCAAAATGAGAATGAAGGCTGGAGAAAAGTTTTCAAGGTAGCCTTTTCAATAAAAATAGGTACTGTTCTCTGGTTAGAAAGCCCTTTCACCTCTAGTGTCTTATTGGATCTTCTGAGCACTACTCTACAAAAGGTATTAATGTCACCCGCATTCTGCAGGTGAAGAAACTAAGTTCTGGGGACATTAGCATGTAAGGGGCATAACCGGTATGTGAGTCTGGAGCTTCTGACTCTAGTATGTCTTTTGTTGCTTATTTTTCCTGGGATTGGAAAGAAGAAGTTGGCATGCACAGTTTGAATTATTTGGGAGTGTGGCTCACTTTCCCTGGCCCACTTCTGAGTAGGTGTAAACTCATTAGAAATTCACTTCCCATTTCTCCCTCTCGACTCTCTCGTTTCCACTTCTTTTTTCTCAGTTTTCTCCCTCAAAAGTGGAAACAATATAGTAATAAAATCTCTGTCAGAGGGCTGACGGAGAACTAAGAGAGAAAATATATGTGACATAGGTTGGAAATTACAAAACACTACCCCAATATAGATGATTATTGTAATTTTCCCTGCTGGTGTGCACTCAAAAAAAACAGGCAACAATGGCCAATAATAGTTACTATGCTTTGACTGGCTGCCGTGTGCCTGCTGCTGTGTCAGGCACTTCATATACAACATTGAATTTAGTTCTGTGACAGCCCAGCAAGGAGGAACCCTCATTCTCATTTTATACCCAAAGAAACTCAAAGGTGAAATCACACAACCAGAATTTGAATGCAGCATGTGATCAAAAACTGCCCTCCCGAAATCTAGGTTGGATGAGGATTAGGGAGAAAAATCTCTAGTTCTTTCTGCTCCATGCTTCCTGCCCTGATGATGCTCACCTCCTGACTACCAGCCTCTTCCTGACCATACCTGTCTGCTCCACACACCTAGCCCCTGCTTTTCCCCTCTGCTGCTAGCAGAAATGAAGAAGAGCTCTGAGATCCAAATAGGAGGCTTTGGTCCCACCTAGGCGAGGCTCAGAGGCTTGCCCAGCTGCTGTCCCTTTGAGAGGCAGTGTGTGTGCTGGTCTCCCAAACTGGAGAGGGAATGCTGTCAGCTCTGAAGACTCAGACTAGGAGCAAAGAGGACACCGGAGGCATCAGCAGTGGCTTGTTAGGTGAGTGACTGAGCATGTCTGGGGCTGGATGAGCAACTGGTCATGTCTGGGGCTGCCTTGCTGACCCCAGAATTTCTGCTGCCACATTGTGCCACGTTGTGCCATCTTCTAATTCATCTACAAGTCTAGAGGCATCCTGAGGATTATCTGCAACATTTGGTTGCTCTTCAGTTTTTTTGTCTTTGCTTGGAAAATGGAGGCAGTGTGGCACTCAGGGATATGGGGGATACATCCAAGCAGTTGGGCAGGGCTTGCCATTGGCCAAGTTAGGGGATGTGGAGGAGGAGCATTTGGTGTATGAGTCACAAGAGAGAAGTGGGACTGGATCCAGCTTAGCATAGGGGGGCTTTTGGCTTTTGATCCTTCCCTAGTCTCTCTCCACACATCTGTGTGAGTTCATTTAAGGTATGAATAAATCAATGTACCCATGATCACCAAGTCCTCAAGGTAGTGTGAAGAGAAGACTGGCTAGAGGAGCTTTCCTTCAACTTTGAGACTTGATAAATCCCCATTTACAGAACTTGCCCGGAGCTGGTTCACTGGTTTAGGTTGTAGGTTTTGTGGGGATGGGGTATGAAGTCAGAGAGGGAGGCGGCTGGAGGAGGGGAGATTTCAAATTCATTGCCTGGGCCTGGGAGAGCCCAGAATCCTTACCACCTCATCTAGAAGAGAATAAGTAGGGGGAAGGGTGGGAAATAAGGAGTGCCTACCCTTCTTATTTCCAACTGGCCAGGAAAAGGCATTGCTTAATCCCTCAGACAGAAAGAGCAAGTAAGTCCAGCTGGCAGAAGCCATTCGCCTCACCATTTATCTCTCTCTTCTGTAACTGCCACCTAAAGATAACTGATGTATTTAAAATATATTAGTGGGAGGAAGATCTACTTTCATGGCTATGGCCTCAAGCTTTGCCTAAGATTTTTTTTTTTTTTGAGATGGAGTCTCACTCTGTCGCCCAGGCTTGGAGTGCAGTGGCATGATCTCAGCTCACTGCAACCTCCACCTCCCAGGTTCAAGTGATTTTCCTGCCTCAGTCTCCCGAGTAGCTGGGACTATAGGTGTGTGCCACCATGCCTGGCTAATTTTTTGTATTATTATTTTTTTTTTCAGTAGAGGCGGGGTTTCACTGTGTTGGCCAGGATGGTCTCGACTTCCTGACCTCATAATCCACCAGCCTAAGCCTCCCAAAGTGCTGGGATTACAGGTGTGAACCACTGTGCCTGGCTTGCCTAATATTTTATTTTATTTTTTTTTAGCTTTCTTTGGTCAGTAATCTTATTCCCACCTCCCATTCCTGCTAACAGCATATTTTCCAGAGGCTTGATGTATTTGTGATTCATTGCTGTGTAACAAATTACCCCCAGACTTAGCACTGAGCACTGAAAATAATACTTCTTATCCCACAGCCTCTGGGGGTCAGGAATCTGGGAGCTGCATGCTGGTTGTCTCTGGGTCAACTTGTCTCCTGAAGCTGCAGTCAAGCTGCCAATTGGAGTGGTAGTCAACTCAAAGCTTACTGGAACCCTCGGCTTTCAAACACCATGGTTTCCTAGCATTTTCCTGAATTTCTTCATTGCTGAGAAGCCATTTCTACATTTTAACATAACTTACCATCTAGAGAGGCTGAGAAAACTTCAGGTGCTAGCTCTTTTTTATTTACAGCCCTTCCCGCAGTTGATCACTCACTCACATTTGACTGCAGGCAGCAGGAAGAAACCTGGTGGCATCTTCAAACCTTGGCTTAGAAATACTCTTTTTTTGTGCCAGGCATGGTGGCTCATGCCTGTAATCCCAGCACTTTGGGAGGCCAAGGCAGGTGGATCACGAGGTCAGGAGTTCAAGAGCAGCCTGGCCAACATAGCGAAACCCTGTCTCTACTAAAAATACAAAAATTAGCTGGGCATGGTGGCACATGCCTGTAGTCCCAGGTACTCGGAAGGCTGAGGCAGGAGAATCTCTTGAACCCGGGAGGCGGAGGTTGCAGTGAGCCAAGATCACACCACTGCACTCCAGCCTGGGCAACAGAGCAAGACTTTGTCTAAAAATAAATAAATAAGATAAATTTTTTTTTTTTTTGAGAGGGAGTCTCCTCTGCCTCCTGGGTTGAAGTGATTCTCCTGCCTCAGCCCCCTGAGTAGCTGAAATTATGGGTGCGTGCCACCACGCCCAGCTGATTTAGTAGAAACAGGGTTTCACCATGTTGGTCAGGCTGGTCTCAAACTCCTGACCTCAGGTAATCCATCCACCTCGGCCTCTCACAGTGCTGAGATTATAGGCATGAGCCACCGCGCCTGGCCAGAAATATTCTTAGCTAGATTACCCAGTTCATTAGACATGTATTTAACTTTTCACATAACTGCAGGTGAGAGTGTTGCTAAGCTTTCTGCTGCTTTATTACAAATATCCCCCTTCTTTCAGTTTCCAATAAGATTTTCTTTAATGTCCTGTAAGCCCTCGCCTTAGCATCCCCTAAATCAAAAATTCTATGAACAGTTGTATTCAAGGTACTTTAAACTTTCATTAGCACACTGTTCAAAACTCATTACCTGGTTTTAAGGTTATTCCTACATTCTAGGATTTTTATACCTAGGCGCCCCACTCTTAGTACCAAAATCTGTATTAGTTATTTATTTTTGCCTAACTTCAAACAGCAAGCATTACTTCACAGTTTCAGTGGGTCAGGGATCCAGAGTGGCTTAGCTGGATGTTTCTGGCTCAAGATCTCTTTTGAGATTGCAGTAAAACTGTCAGGCAGGCCTTCAGTCTCATCTTAAGATCAAGTAGGGGCTGGGTGCAGTGACTCATGCCTGTAATCCTAGTACTTTGGGAGGCTGAGGCAGGTGGATCACTTGAGGCCAGGAGTTCAAGACCAGCCTGGCCAACATGATGAAACTTCATCTCTACTAAAAGTACAAAAATTAGCCAAGCGTAGTGGTGCACACCTGTAATCCCAGCACTGTGGGAGGCCGAGGCGGGTGGATCACCTGAGGTCAGGAGTTCGAGACCAGCCTGGTCAACATGGTGAAACCCTGTGGTGCGTGCCTGTAATCCCAGCTACTCAGGAAACTGAGGCAGGAGAACTGCTTGAACCTGGGAGACGGAGGTTGCAATGAGCCTAGATCACGCCACTTTGTAACAGAGTAAGACTCTATCTCAAGAAAAAAGAAAAGACTCAATTGGTGCTGAAGGATGGACTTTCATGTTCACTTATCTGATCGTTGGCAGGCTTGATTCCCTCACAGGTTGTTGGATTGAGGGCCTTAATTCCTCACTGGCTGCTGGACTGAGGGCCTCAGTTCTTTGCTGTAGCATGTAGGCCTCTTCACAGGGCTGTTCGTAACATGGCAGCTTGTGTATTTTAGCAGAAGTGATCCGAGAGAGAGAAAGGAAATGAGAGAGCCCCTACAGTGGAAGCCACTGTCTTTATAACCTAATCTTGGAATTGACATTCAATGGCTTTGTTCATATTCAGTAATCTAGAAATAAGTCGTTAAATCTAGCCCACGCTCCAGGGGAGGGGACTACACAAAGACCTGAATAGCAGAAGGTGGGGATCATTGGAAGCTATCTTAGAGGCCATCTATGCACTGAAATGAAACCATTTGTAGGCACAATATTTACTGAGCAACTACTTTATGCCAGACATTCTTCTAGGTGCTTTGGATGCATTAATGAGTAGAACAGAAAAACAGGACTGTTCTCAAGGATCTTTCAGAGGAAATGGCCCATGCAACATTTTGGAGGCATGTGAGAGCATGGTGCCTTTGAGGAACCATTGGAAGTTCAGAAGGATGGGAACCTACTTGGGACTTGAGGTTTAGGAGATGATCAGGATCCAAATCACAAAAGGACTTTCTTGCTATGCTGGGCATTTGGATAAATACCAAAGCAACAAGGAGTTATAATGGGCTTTAAGTGATGCAGTCATATTATATGTGGGAGAGTGGGCTGGATGCAGGGAAATCAAATAGAAGGTGGGAGCAGTAGTTCAGGCAAGAATTGATGTTTTCCATCAACTGATGAATGAATAAGATGTGATGCGTTCATACAGGGGAATATTATACAGTAATAAAAAGGATTGACACACTGCTACATGCTACAAGTGTGTCACGAAAGATTACATATTATATTCATATGATTCCATTTATATGAAGTTTCCAGGATGGGCATATCATCCACAGAGACAAAGTAGATTAGCGGTTTCCTAGGGCTGGGGAGGATGAAGGCTGGGATGGAAAATGATGGCTACAGGGTGTGGGGTTTATTATTGCGGACATGAAAAAAGTGTTCTTAAACTGTATTTGGTGATGATTGCCACCATCAAACACTATAATGTATTCCTTCTAACTGTAAGTTTGTACCCATTAATCAACCTCTTTTTATCCCCACCCTCCCTACCCTTCCCAGCTTCTGGTAACCATCATTCTACTCTCTACTTCCATGAGATTAACTTTTTAAACCCCACATGTAAATGGGAACATGCAATATTTGTCCTCCTGTGCTGGGCTCATTTTGCTTAATATAATGACCTCCAGTTCCACACATATTGCTGCAAATAACAGGATTTTGTTCTTTTTTATGGCTGAATAATATTCTATTGTGTATACATATTACATTGTCATTATCCATTTATCCATTGATGGACACTTAAGTTGATTTCATAGCTTTACTATTGTGAATAGTGCTGCAATAAACATGAGAGTTCAGGTATCTCTTTGATATACTGATTTTCTTTCCTCTGGATAAAGACCCAGAAGAAGAATTGCTGGATCATGTGAAAAATCTATTTTTAGTTTTTTGAGAAAATTATTTTCCATAGTGGCTTACCAACTTACTGTTAGTAAGTTTCCACAGTGGCTGTACTAACTTACATTCCCCGGCAGCAGTGTATGAGTGTTTCCCTTTCCCTGCATCCTCATCAGCATTTGCTATGTTTTTTGATAACAGCCATTCTAACTTGGGTGAGATAATATCTCATTGTAATTTTGATTTGTATTTTTCTGATGATTAGTAATGCTGATCATTTTTTCATATGCCTTTTGGCCATTTATATGTCTTGTTTTGATAAATGTCTATTTATACTCTTTGCCACTTTTTAATGGGATTATTTTTCTTTGCTGTTGTTTGAGTTCTTTGTATACCCTGGATATTAATTCCCTGTCAGATGAATAGTTTGCAAATGTTTTCTCCCATTCTACAGGTTGTCACTTCACTCTGTTGATTATTTTCTTGGCTATGCAGAAGCTTTTAGTTTAATATAAAAGCTATTTGTCTATTTTTGTTTTTATTGTCTGTGCTTTTGAAGTCTTAGCCATAAAATCTTTGCCTAGACCAAGGTCTTGCATTTCACTTTTGTTTTCTGCTCATAGTTTTTTTATGGTTTGGATCTTATGTTTAAGCCCTTAATCTGTTTTGAGTTGACTTTTGTATAAGGTGGGATAGGGATCTGGTTCCATTCTTCTGCATGTGGATGTGCAGTTTTTCCAGCACCATTTTTTGAAGAGGGTGTCCTGTTCGCAATGTACATTCTTGACACTTCTGTTGAAAATCAAGTGGTTGTAAATATGTGAATTTATTTCTGGGTTATCTTTTCCATTTTATTGGTTTATGTATTTGTTTTCAAATCAATACCATGTTGTTTTGGTTACTATACCTTCATAGTATATTTTGAAGTCAGTTAGTGTGATGTTTACAGCTTTGTTTTTTTGTTGCTCAGTTTTGCTTAGGCTATTTTGTGGGGTCTTTTGTGGATCAATACAAATTTAAAAAATTTTTCTATTTCTGTGAAGAATGTCACTGGTATTTTGAAAGGAATCACATTGAATCTGTAGATCATTTTGACTATATTAATTCTTTTGATCCATGAGCATGGGATGTCTTTCCATTTGTTTCTGTCTTTTTAATTTATCTTAGCCATGTTTTCTAGTTTTTGTTGTAGAGGTTGTTTACCTTCTTGGTTAAATCTATTCCTAGATATTTTATTTTTTGTAGCTATTATAAATGAGATTGCTTTCTTGCTTTGTTTTTCAGCTAGTTTATTATTGATATATAGAAATGTTACTGATTTTTGTATGTTTATTTTGTATCCTGAAATTTTATTCAATTTGTTTGTCAATTTTAAGAGTTTTTTGGTGGAGTCTTTAGGCTTTTCCATATATAAGATCATGTCATCTGCAAAAAGGGACAGTTTGATTTCCTCCTTTCCAATTTGGATGCTGTTTATTCCTTTATTTTGCCTGACTGCTCTGGGTAGGACTTCTGGTACTATGTTGAATATGAATGGTGAAAGTTGGCATCCTTGTCTTGTGTTGGTTCTTAGAGGAAAGGCTTTCAGCTTTTCCCCATTCAGTATGATGTTAGCTATGGGTTTGTCACATATGACCTTTATCATGTTAAGGTATATTTTTTCTATGCCTAACTTGTTGAGTTTTTTTTTTTTTTTTATCATGAAGAGATGTTGTATTTTATCAAATGCTTTTTCTCTCTATTGAAATGATCATATGGTTTTTGTCCTTCATTCTGTTGTTGTGATGTATCACATTTATTGATTTGCATAAATTTAACTATCCTTGTATCCCTGGCATAACCCACTTATTATGATGTATTTTCTATTTTTGTTTTTTTGAGATGGGGCCTCACTATCACCCAGGCTGGAGGGTAGTGGCAAGATCATGGCTGAATGTTGCCTCAACTTCCCAGGCTCAACCTATCCTCCTGCCCCAGTATCCCAGGTAGCTAGGACTGTAGGCACATATCACCACAGCTTGCTATTTTTAATTTTTTTTTTTGTAGAGATGGGGTCTCCCTATGTTGCCCAGACTAGTCTCAAACTCCTGGGCTCAAGTTATCCTCCTGCCTTGGCCTCCTAAAGTTGTATTATCTATTTGATGTGCTGTTGGATTTGGTTTGTTAGTATTTTGGGTTGAGGATTTTTGTTTCTATGCTCATCAGGGATATGGGTCTGTAGTTTTCTTTTTTGCTGTGTCCTTGTCTGATTTTGGTATCAGGGTAATGTTGACTTCATAAAATGAATTAGGAAGGATTCCCTCCTCTTTCATTTTTTGAAATAGTTTGAGAATCATGAATGTTACTTCTTCAAAAGTTTGGTAGAAACCTGTAGTAAAGCCATTTGGGGCTGGGTTTTTCTTTGTTGGGAGACTTTTTATCATTGATTCAATCTTGTTACTCATTATTTGCCTGCTCAGGTTTTTTATTTCTGCCTGGTTCAATCTTGGTAGCTTGTATGTGTCCAGGAAGTTTTCCATATCCTCTGTTTAGCAATTTGCTGTTATGTAGTTATTGATAATGGTCTCTAACGATCCTTTGTATTTCTGTGCTATCCATTGTAAAGTCACTTTTTAATTTTTATTACTTGGGTCATCTTTCTTTTTTCTCAGTCTGCTAGCAGTTTATTGGTTTTATTTTTCTCTTCAAAAACCAAGTTTTCATTTTTTTTTGATTCTTTGTATTTTTTAATCTGTATTTCATTTAGTTCTGCTCTGATTGTTATTATTTCTTTCCTTCTGCTAATCTTGGGTTGGGTTTGTTCTCACCTTTCTAGTTTCTTGAGGTGCATCATTAGGTTGTTTATTTGAAATATTTCTACTTTTTTTGATGTAGGCATTCATTGCTGTGAACTTCACTCTTAACACTGCTTTTGCAGTATTCCATAGGTTTTGGTATGTTGTGTTTTCAAATATTTCATTTATTTCAAATTTTTTTTAAATTTCCTTCTTAATTTCTTCATTGACCCAATCATTGTTCAGGACATGTTGTTTAATGTTCATGTATTTAAACAATTTACAAAGTTCTTCTTGTTAATTGATTTATAGTTTTATTTCACTGTGGTATAAGAAGATACTTGATGTGATTTTGATTTTTAAAAATTTGTTAAGACTTGTTTTGTGGCCCAACAAATGGTCTATCCTGGATAATATTTTTCTCCTTTCCTTTTCCTTTTCCTCTCTTTCTTTTTTGAGACAGAGTCTCACTCTGTTGCCTAGGCTGGAGTGCAGTGGTGTAATCTTGGCTCACTGTAATCCCCGCCTCCCGGGTTCAAGTGATTCTCATGTATCAGCCTCCTGAGTAGTAGCTGGGATTACAGGCATGCACTGCCACAGCTTGCTCATTTTTGTATTTTTTGTAGAGGTGGGGTTTCACCATGTTGGCTGGGCTGGTCTCGAACTCCTGGCCTCATACCATCCACCCACCTTGGTCTCCTAAAGTGCTGGGACTACAGGAGCCACCATGCCTGACCTTCTGGAGAATGTTTCAGGTGCAGATGAGAAGAATGTATGTTCTGCAGCTATTGGAGTGAACGTTCTGTAAATGTCTGTTAGATCTATTTGGTCTACAGTGAAGATTAAGTGTGATGTTTCTTTGTTTATTTTCTGTCTAAATGATCTGTCTAATGTTGAAAGTAAGGTGTTAAAATCCCCAACTATTATTGGGGTCTATCTCTGTGTCCATCTCTAATAATATTTGTTTTATATATGTGGGTGCTCCAATGTTGAATGCATATATACTTACAATTGTTATATCCTCTTGCTGCATTGATTCCTTTATCATTATATAATGACCTTATTTGTTTGTTTTTGTTTTTTGACTTAATGTAATTTTGTCTGATATAGGTATAGCTAATCCTGCATGCTTTTGGTTTCTGTTTGTGTGGAAGAATTTTTTTATCCCTTTCTTTCTGTCTGTGTGTTTTTACAGCTGAAACGTTTCTTGTAGGCAGCATATAGTTGGGTATTCTTTATTTTTATTTTTATTCGATTCAGGCAGTCTAGATCTTCTAATGGGGGAATTTGTTATTGATAGGTGAGGACTTACTCCTGCATTTTGTTAACTGTTTTCTAATTATTTTGTGTATACTTTTTTCCTTTCTTTCTCATGTATTGTTTACCTTTACAATTTGGTGGATTTTCTGTAGTGATAACACTTGACTCCTTTCTCTTTCTCATTTGCATATCTGCTCTACCAGTGAGTTTTGTTTGTTTGTTTGTTTGTTTACTTTGAGACAAAGTTTTGCTCTTGCTGCCCAGGCTGGAGTGCAATGGCGCAATCTTGGCTCACTGCAGCCTCTGCCTCTCAGGTTCAAGCAATTATCCTGCCTCAGGCTCCCAAGTAGCTGGGATTACAGGCATGCACCACCATGCCTGGCTAATTTCGTATTTTATTTTAGTAGAGACGGGGTTTTACCATGTTGGTCAGGCTCGTCTCAAACCCCTGACCTCAAGTGACCCACCACCCTTGGCCTCCCAAAGTGCTGGGATTACAGGCGTGAACCACTGCACCTGGCCTCTACCAGTGAGTTTTATTCTTTTATGTGTTTTTATGATGACGAATATCATTCTTTTACTTCAAGATATAGGACTCCCTTAAGCATTTCTCGTTGAGCTGGTATAGTGGTGACAATTCCTTCAGTTTTTGCTGCTCTAAGGAAGACTTTATTTCATCTTCAGTTTTTTTAAATGTAAAGGTTTGCAAATTTTATTTTATTTTTGACTTTTATTTTAGGTTCAGGGGTGCATGTGCAGGTTTGCTATATGAGTAAATAGCATATTATGGGGGTTTGGTGTACACATCATTTCATCACCCAGGAAATAAGGATAGTACCTGATAGGTTTTTTTTTTTTTTTTTTTGATCCTTTAATCTCCCACTTTCCATCCTCAAATAGGTACTGGTGTCTGTTGTTCCTTTTTTTGTGTATGTATGTACTCAATGTTTAGCTTTCACTTGTAAGTGAGAACATGTGGTGTTTGGTTTTCTGTTCCTGTGTTAGTTTGCTTAGGGTAATGGCCTCCAGCTGCATCCACGTTGCTGCAAAGGACACGATCTTGGTCTTTTTTATGGCTGCATAGTATTCCATGGTGTATATGTATCACATTTTCTTTATCCAGTCTACTATTCATGGGCATTTAGTATGATTCCATGTCTTTGCTATTGTGAATGGTGCTGCAATGAACATACTTGCTCATGTGTCTTTATGATAGAATGAGTTATATTCCTTTGAGTATATACCCAATAATAGGATTGCTGGGTCAAATGGTAATTCTCTTTTAAGTTTTTTGAGAACTTGTGAAACTGCTTTCAGCAATGATGGAACTAGTTTACATTCCCACCAGCAATGCATAACTGTTCCCTTTTCTCAGCCTTGCCAGCATCTGTTATTTTTTTAACTTTTTAATAATAGTCATTCAGACTGGTGTGAGATGATATCTCATTGTGGTTTTGATTTGCATTTCTCTAATGATCAGGGATGCTGAGCAGTTTTTCGTTTGCTTATTGGCTGCATGAATGTCTTCTTTTGACAAGTTTCTATTAATGTCCTTTGCCCACTTTTTAAATGGGGCTGTTTGTTTTTTTTTCTTGTAAATTTGTTTAAGTTCCTTATATATTCTGGATATTAGACCTTTGTCAGATGCATAGTTTGCACATATTTTCTGCCATTCTGTAGGTTGTCTGTTTACTCTGTTGGTAGTTTCTTTTGCTGTGCAGAAGGTCTTTAGTTTAATTAGATCACATTTGTCAATTTTTGTTGTTGTTGTTGTTGTTGTTGCAATTGCTTTTGGCATCTTTGTCATGAAGTCTTTACTAGGTCTTATGTCCAGAATGGTATTTC
The DNA here is from genome assembly GCF_003255815.1 of Theropithecus gelada. NCBI lineage: Eukaryota > Metazoa > Chordata > Mammalia > Primates > Cercopithecidae > Theropithecus > Theropithecus gelada. The sequence continues at coordinate 132,817,444 of NC_037676.1, forward strand.
CTAGGTTATCTTCCAGGGTTTTTATAGTTTTTGGCTTTGGATTTAAGTTTTTATCCATCTTGAATTAATTTTTATGTATGGTGTAATGAAAGGGTCCAGTTTCAATCTTCTGCATATGGCTAGCCAGTTATCTTGGCACCATTTATTGAATAGGGAGTCCTTTCCTCATTGCTTGTTTTTGTCAGCTTTGTCAAAGATCAGATGGTTGTAGGCATGTGACACTATTTCTGGGCTCTGTGTTCTGTTCCATTTGTCTATGTGACTGTTTTTGTACCAGTAGCATACTGTTTTCATTACTATAGCCTTGTAGTATAGTTTGAAGTTGGGTAATGTGATGTCTCCAGCTTTGCTCTTTTTGCTTAGGACTGCCTTGGCTGTTTGAGCTCCTTTTGGTTCCATATGAATTTTAAAATAGCTTTCTTCTAGTTCTGCGAATAATGTCATTGGTAGTCTGATAAGAATAGAATTGACTCTGTAAACTGCTTTGGTCAATATGGCCATTTTGACAATATGGATCCTTCCTATCCATGAGCATGGAATGTTTTTCCATTTGTTTGTATTATCTCTGATTTCTTTGAGCAGTGTTCTGTAATTCTCATTGTAGAGGTATTTCACCTCCTTGGTTAAGCTGTATTCCTAATACTTTATTCTTGTTGTGGTTATTTTGAATGAGATTGCATTCTTGATTTGGCCTTAGCTTGGATGTTAGTGTATAGGAATGCTAGTGATTTTTGTACACAGGTTTTGTATTCTGAAACTTTGCTGAAGTTGTGTATCAGATTAAGAAGCTTTTGGGCAGGAACTATGGGGTTTTCTAGGTATAGAATCATACTGTCTGCAAACAGGGGTAGTTTGACTTCCTCTCTTCCTATTTGGATGCCTTTTATCTCTGTCTCTTGCCTGATTGCTCTGGCTAGGACTTGAATACTATGTTGACTAGAAGTGGTGAGAGAGAGGGGAATGTGCCAGTCTTCAAGGGGAATGCTTCTAGCTTCTGCCCATTCAGTATGAGATGGCTGTGGGTTTTTCATAGGTGGCTCTTATTATTTTGAATTATGTTGCTTCAATGCCTAGTTTGTTGAGGGTTTTTAACATGAAGGGGTGTTGAATTTTATTGAGAGCCTATTCTGCATCTACTGAGATGATGTGGTTTTTGTTTTTAGTTCTGTTTATGTGGTGAACAACATTTATTGATTTACATATGTTGAACCAACCTAGTATCCCAGGGACAAAGCCTACTTGATTGTGATGGATTCGCTTTTTGATGTGCTACTAGATTTGGTTTGCTAGTATTTAGTTGAGGATTTTTGCATTTATGTTTATCAAGATTATTGGCTTGAAGTTTTATCTTTTGTGTGTCTCTGCCAGGTTTTTGTATCAGGATGATGCTGGCCTCATAGAATCAGTTAGGAAGGAGACACTCCTCAATATTTTGGAATAGTTTCAGTAGGAATGGTACCAGCCTTTTCTTATATGTCAGGTGGAATTCAGCTGTAAATTTGTCTGATCCTGGACTTTTCTGATTGGTAGGCTTTTTATTACTGTTTCAATTTCCAAACACATTATTGGTCTGTTCAGAAATTCAATCTCTTCCTGGTTCAATCTTGGGAGGTTGTATGTTTTTAGGAATTTATACTTTTTTTTTCTAGGTTTTCTAGCTTGCGTGCATAGAGGTGGTTCATAATAGTCTCTGAGGGTGTTTTGTATTTCTGTGGGATCAGTGGTAATGTCCCCTTTGCTATTTCTGATTGTGTTTATTTGGGTCTTCTCTCTTTTTTTCTTTTTTCTTTTCTTTATCCTTTTTTTTGTTGTTGTTGTTGTTGAGACAGAGTCTCACTCTGTGGCCCAGGTTCGAGTGCAATGGCGCGATCTAGGCTCACTGCAAGCTCCACCTCCCAGGTTCACGCCATTCTCCTGCCTCAGCCTTCCGAGTGGCTGGGACTACAGGCGCCTGCCACCATGCCCAGCTAATTTTCTTTTTTTTTGTATTTTTGGTAGAGATGGGGTTTCACCGTGTTAGCCAGGATGGTCTCAATCTCCTGACCTTGTGATCCACCCACCTCAGCCTCCCAAAGTGCTGGGATTACAGGAATGAGTCACTGTGCCTGGCCTCTTTTTTTCTTTATTCATCTACTAGTGGTCTATCTATGGTCTATCTATCTTATTAATTCTTGTTCTTTATTTTTTTTCTTTTCTTTCTTTCTTTTTCTTTGTTGAGACGGAGTCTCACTTTGTCACCCAGGTTGAAGTGCAATGGCATGATCTTGGCTCACTGCAACCTCCGCCTCCTGGGTTCAAGCAATTCTGCTTCAGCGAACCGAGTAGCTGGGGTTACAGGTATGCACCACCACGCCTGTCTAATTTTTGTATTTTTAGTAGAGATGAGGTTTCACCATATTGTCCAGGCTGGTTTCGAACTCCTGACCTCAAGTGATCTGCCTGCCTAGGCCTCCCAAAGTACTAGGATTACAGGTGTGAGCCATTGTACCCAGCTCTCCTTCATTTCTGATGGATAGTTTTGCTGGTATAGTATTCTTGGTTAGCAGGTTTTTTCTCTTTCAGCACTTTGAATGCGTCATTCAATTCTCTCCTGGTCTCTAAGGTATCTGCTGAGAAATCTGCTATTAGCCTGATGGGGATTCTCCTATATGTGACTTGACACTTTTATCTTGCTGTTTTTAGAATCCTCTCTTTGGCTTTTGACAGTTTGACTGTAATGTGTCTTGGAGAAGACCTTTTAGGGTTGACTATATTTGGGGATTTTTGAGTTTTTTTTGTATCTGGATATCTATATCTCTTGCAAGACTTGAGAATTATTCAACTACTATTTCATTAGATAAGTATTCTATGTTTTGCCCATCTCTTCTCTTTCTGGAACTCGCCAAATTTGAATGTTTGGTTGCTTTATAGTTCCATGTGTCATGTAGATTTTCTTCATTTAAAAAATCCTTATGTATTATTTATTTATTGCCTGACTGGGTTATTTTAAAAGACATGTATTAAAGTTTAGAAATTATTTATTCTCTTTAGTCTATTATTGGAGCTCTGAATTGTATTTTTTCATTCACTGAATTCTTCAGTTTCAGAATATGTTTCGTTCTTTTTTTATGACATTTATCTCTTTGTTGAATTTCTCATTCAGATAATTGTTGATTTGCTTGTATTGTTTATCTGTGTTTTCTTGTACCTTATGGCATTTAAAAAATCATTATTTTGCATTTTGCTCAGGCATTTCATAGATTTTCTTTTCTTTGGAATCTCTTGCTGGAGAGTTTGTGTGCTCCTGTGTAGGTTTCATGTTTTCTTGCCTTTTCATGTTTCTTGTGTTCTTATGTTGGTATCTATGCATCTGGTGTAACAGTTGTCTCTTCCAATTTTATGGATTGACTTTTGCAGGGGAAGAATTTTTTCCTGTAGATGTATCTATGGTGATGGTGTTGGTTGAGTAGGACAGTTTGGCTTTGATTCTGGGTAGGTGTAGTGGTATAGTCTTCATGATTTCCTTAGCTGTAATTAGCATCAATGTTGTGTATGTTTCTCAGTGTTTAGGCTGTGGTTGTTAATGAAGACTATGGTGAGTCTTTGGTGGGATCAACGATGCCAGGTGAGTCAGTACTTGGGCACCAGTGGTGGCAGTGGCCTGGGTGTGCTGGTCCACAAGCCCACAGGTGGAAAAGGTGAGTGCCTGACAAGGTATGTCTCAGCAAGCTGGTCCTTAGGCCTCCAGGTGGTATTCTTTGTTGCTGGTGATGGCAGTGGTAGTAGATGGAGCAGGTATGTCCCCAGACTCTCTGATGGTATGTACCAGCAACAGTAGGCAGGGCATATCAACTCCCAGGACCCCAGATGGTGTTCTTGTGCACTAGCGTTGGTGCTGGTGGGTATTACAGACCTGTCTTCGGGCTCCCAGATGATATACATGGGAGCTGGTGGTGGCAGGTGGCATGAGCCTGTCCTCAGGTCCTGGAATAGCATGCAGGTGGACCAGACCCCAGGTTTCCTGAAGGCATGTGCAGGTGTGCAGTGGCCCTGCCATTGGAGAGGTTGGGGTTACTGTCAGTGACAGTGCTCCTGTGTAGGTGGCTTTCAAGGTCTGGGAACCACACACTTTGGCTCCCTTTGTCCCAGGGGACAGCCCCCATGGTGAGCTGCACTGCCTATTTATTCCCTGGGGTATAGGACATTGCCTGGACTAGAGTGAGGGGGATTTGGCCACACTGTGGGGTCCATCTGGTGTTCAACACTGCAGCCCTTTTAGTTGATGTGGGGTGGGGGGAATATCAGCAGGGCTACAGGGATGTGGAGACACAGGGGTCGTTAGGCTCCAGAGGAGAATGTAGTCTCTTGCGAGCTGGGCTCTCAAAATGGCACCATGCTGCAACTGCTTGGGTCTTGGAGGGTGTGCGGGACCCAGTGCAAACTCCCTGTACAGAATGATGCTGTCAAATGGACTCCAGCATCTCCCTGTACTAATCTCAGAGCCAGTGAGAGCTTAAGGGCTCTCCCATGTCTGGGATTGCAGGGGGAATGTGAACTGCTAGGGATTTCTTTCTACTTTTTCTCTGTTATTAGGAGTTTCTCCTGGCTCTGAGCTGATCCTGGCTGGGCCAGCTGCCTTGTTTTCTTTTCCTTCCACGCCTCAGAGGTACCCTGTCACTCCCCTGCTGAATTCCAGTGTTCTCTCTTAGAAATTCTATTTGACATGTAGTTATCTATATGCTGTTTGGTCATTTGTGGAGGAGATGAGTGCCACTATAAAAACGGCTTACAAGAGTGGGTTCCCTCTCTTCTGCCTTTCCTCCCATGTGAGGACACGGTGTTCCTCCCATCTGGTGGGTGCAACATTTAAGGTAACATCTCGGAAGCAGAGACTGGGCCTTACCAAGTACCAGAACCTGTCAGCAACTTGATCTTGAACTTCCCAATCTCCAGAACTCTGAGAAATAAATTTCTGTTTTTTATGCATGACCCATTCTTAGATATTCTGTTATAGCAGCACAAAACAGACTAAGGCAAGGTCTCTTGCTCTTCTCAACTTACTATGTTGCCTCTGCTAACGGGATGTGCATAAAACTTACTCTGATAATTAATTTTGTTGTTTCCTTGAAGTGAAGGAGGAAACATTCATTTCTTCTGGATGGCTTTCTGTATCCAATGACCTCTTTGCTACCATATTCAATGAATAGCTTTCAACTCTTATCTTTTGTTACTGTGTTACTGTTGACCAGTCACTCTTGAAGGCTTTTTTTTTTGCCTTTGGCTCCATTCTTGTTTTTCCTCCCATCACTATGATCAATACTCCTGCTCAGAACTTTCCTTAACTCTTAGTTTGTATTTTTTTTTTTTTTTTCAGGATTCTGCCTCATGCTTGTTTCTCTTCACAGTGTATAACCTTGTTCTTGGTGAGCTCACCTATGCCCATGCTCTCAAGGATGATTTTTCTGTATGTGAATAATGTCTCTAGATTTGTAACTCTAGTCCAGTTTTTCCTTCTGAGTACCAGACTTATGTTCCTGGCCTATGCAACATCTTCCCACTTAGATGCCTTACAGGCACCTCAACCCAGCATGTGTAAAACTCATCTCCTGCACCATTACCATCCTGCCCTTGGTCTGCTCTTCCTCTTATTGCCCTAAGTGAACAGTGTTAGCAAGCGCCCACACAGCTTTCCCAGCCAGAGCCTCCCCAACATCTTTTGCTCTTTCCTTCTCTCTCCTTCACATTTCGGTTCCTAAGTCTGTCCAACCCTTTTTCTTCACATCTCTTGATCTAATACAGTTCTCTCAATCCCCACGACATTACCCTAGTTCAGGCTGACATAATCTCTTTGCTGATTTACTGCATTAGCCTCCTGGCTGGTTTCTCTGCCTCTAGTCTCAATCCCCTGTTGCATTCAAAGAGGTTTGAGATGAAAATCTGCTCATGTTGCTTTGCTGACAAAATGTCTTTGATGATGCCTCATTGCTCAGGAGATAGAGTACAAAATCTTTAATAAGACTCTGAATGATCTAGCCTCTGTTTCCTTTTTCTTCTCATTTCTCTCTGCTCTCTTGGTTAAACCCTATCCTCAAGGAATTCCTTTCTGTGTCTCAAAGGCACCATACTCTCTCTTGCCTCTGGACCTTCACATGAGTTTCCTCTTTGCTAAGAATATTCTCCTCAGAGATTTTTCTGGCTTATTTTTCAACCAGTCTTAGGGCTTGCCTTAGGCACTCCTCCTTCTGGAAAGCACCCTGCCCCCACCTCTATTCTGCAGGGCTGTGGGAGGTGCATCTCTGTGATCTCATTTATCTTATTAATTATCCTCCTGTCCTCTAATTTATTATTTGTCTGTTTCCTTGTCTAGATTGCAAGGTTTTGCAAAGATGTGGAACTTATTTGTTTTACTCACTGTGCTATCTCCCTGTGTTTAATATAACAGAGGCTCACCGAATATTGGAATGAATGAATGAAAATTGTGGCTAGCACAGTGTCATATGATCACAGATGAGTTAACCAGGAAATTAACATTACTACAAGATGGCATTTCTTCATTGTGGTTTGGCCTGATTTTATCAGTGGATCCTGGTAACAACGTTATATACTAATATTAAAATGATAGACTGAGTGTGGTGGCTCGTGCTTGTAATCCCAGCACTTTGGGAGGACAAGGTGGGAAAATTGCTTGAGCCCAGGAGTTGGAGACCAGCATGGGCAACATAGTGAGATTCCGTCTCTCCAAAACAAAACAAAACAAAACAAACCCAAAATGAGAGCATACTATTGTTGTCTTTTAAATTTATGCCCTGAGTAAGATGTTGCTACCAGAATAAGCATGATCTGGAATGAGACAGAACCAGTTTTCAGTCACGATTCTCTCCTTCCTGGTTGCATTGGTTAACCTCTTTGAGCCTCAAATCCTTCCGTAGAAAAATGGGAATAATATAACCTGCCTTATAGGTTCAATGTAGTAAGTGAATGAAATAATACATGCAAGGTACTTAGTACAGGAGCTGACAAAAATAAGTACTTAAAAATATTAGTCATTATTAGTATTACAGTAAGGATAATAAACACTACTTTGCCTGGCAACTAGATGCTTGACAGATAGTAGCTTATATTATTACTATTATTATAAAGGAATGCTGCTGTTTTACTGTAGTGACTTCGAGCTGAATTGGCAGGAAGCTGCTCTTTGGAGGTTCAGGGAAGTGGGAACCAGTGCTGAGAAGGTTCTTCCTCTGATTTCCTAGAGGCAGAGCAAGAGTGGTCAGTTTGGATTGCACCAGGCCAAGGGAGAGCTTTGAAAGGGAGTCATTTAAAGTGCAGCACCTTCTCCTGGCAACTTACTTCTTGAGACAAAGCACAGCACAGCATTTGGAGAGGCCATTGTTGAGTAGCTTGGGATTTTTCCTTCTGCCAACCTGAAGGGAAGAAAACACAGCCCAGGGCAGCCTTTGGAATTGCATGGGATGATCTGGGTAAGAGTGCTTAAAGGAGAACTTTGTACTTGGGAAAGACCGAATTTGTGAATTTCTGTTGAAACCTCGTGGACACATCTTTGTAACAAGCACTACAAATGTTAAAGGAGGCTCAATCACCAGTCTGAAGGCATTTTGCCTCTAACCTGAGGCTTCTAAGGACTGCTTTACCTATAATGTGCTCCTTGGTGATTCCTCCATACTCATTTTCCAAAGGCTGGCCTTTAGGGGTGTGAGCACTGCAATTTCCCTTCCCAGTTAAGATCCAGGAAGTGAGCTGTGTTGCAGAATCCCAGAGATTTGGGTATTTGGAGCATGCAGGTCTATTGCTTCTCTGGCTTCTGACTGAGGGTACTAGCATGTTCTATGTACAGGCCTGGGACTCCTGACTACTTGGAGGGTGTGATGAAAACTTTACAAGCGTAAAGTGTCAAAAGAGGGTGGGTCTGGGGGTCTGGGCAGAGCTGGGCTGGAACTTTGGCTCTGCTACTTACATTAGTGCACCCTTGGTTAAGTTACAGCACTGTTCTGAGCCTGTGCTTCCTTATCTGTAATGGGGGATCATCCCTTAACTTAATATGATAATTGGTATGTCTGGATTTAGTTCTACCACCTTATGATTTGGATTCTTTTTATTCCCTATGTTTTTATTTTTCTGTTTTCTGTTTTCTGTCTTCTTTGGAATTATTTGAATATTTTCAGTATTTCATTTTGACTTATCTATGGAGTTTTTGATTGTATCTGCTGTGGACTGAATTGTGTCCCCCAAATTCATATGCTGAAGTCCTAACCCTGAATGTGGTGGTGTTTGGAGATGGGGCCTTTGGGAGGTATTTAGCTTTAGATGATGACATGAGGGTGTTGCCTACATTATGGGATTAGTGGCCTTATAGTATGTTTTGGCTCTGTGTCCCCACCCAAATCTCATGTCAAAGTGTAATTCCCAGTGTTGAAGGAGAGGCCTGGTGGGAGGTGGTTCAATCAGGGGATTGACTTCCGCCTTGCTGTTCTTATGATAGAATTCTCACAAGATCTGGTTGTTTGAAATGGTGTAGCACTTCCCACTTTGTGCTTGCTCTCCCTCTCCTGCCACTGTGGTAAGACATGCTTGCTTCCCCTTCCCCTTCTGCCACGATTGTAAGTTTCCTGAGGCCTCCCAGCCATGCTTCTTGTACAGCCTGTGGAACTGTGAGTCGATTAAACCTCTTTTCTTCATAAATTACCCAGTCTCAGGTAGTTCTTTATAGCAGTGTGAGAACAGACTAATATACCTTATAAGAAGAAATGCTAGAGAGCTTGCTTCCTTTCTCCCCATTCTCATGTACCAAGGAAAGGCCATGTGAGGACAAATGGAGAAGGTGGCCATCTACAGCCCAAAGAGAGAGCCCTCACCAGACATCATCCCTGCTGTCCCCTTGATCTTGGACTTCTAGTCTCTAGAATTGTAAGAAATAAATCTCTGTTGTCTAAGCCACCCAGTCTATGGTATTTTGTTATGGCAGGCTGAGCTGACTAAACAATACCTCTTTGTGTATTTTATTCTTAGTGGTTACTCTAGGGATTACAATAGTCTACTTAGAATCTATGTTTTACCATTTCTAGTGTGCATCTTGTAGGTCCATATACCCTTCTGCCTTTTATGTTGTAATTGTCATGTGTATTTCATGTATATACATTGAAAATCTCACCTGCCAATCATTTTTGATTTAACAATAATACATATGTTAAAGAACTTAGGAGAAAAGTAGTCATGTAAGTAATATGTCATTTTTCACTGGCTGTTTCCAGGTTTTTTCCATTTCTTTGTTTTAGCAGTTTGATTATGATGTATCTGGTAAATAAATGTATTTGAAAGCTTTTTTTTTCACACAAGGGGAGTATAAGAAAGACTCTATATATTGTGATTGCACGTTGGACTAAGCCACATAAAATATCCAAAATTCAATTGGATATAAGTATCTTGTAAGAATTGTATAGTCCTAAGAATATAAAGAATGCAGAACTCCATCAGATCTCAAAGCTTCAAAAAATACCTTTCATAGCATATAATTAATTTAAAAAACCTAGGGTTAGAAGGAGAAAAACATTTACACTTTGAGGAGCTTATCACCTAAGGTAGGAACTTCAGACTTTTGTTAACAGACGAAAAAATAGGTGATTAATTACCCCTAAGAAAGTGGGTTGACTGCTTTCCTCTTGAAGTTATGGTATAAATGATACTAATATTCAGAAATAAGAATCTAGGCAGCCTGCTCCATCCCACATCTCTGTTATAGAAGCCAACTGCAACAAATAAGGCCTCAAGTGGCCTGAGGTTCTTCCAATTGTCGTGACGTATGTGAGGGCTGCAGTTCAAAGGACTGTGGAGCCATAGACCAGACGACACTATCAGGAGACAGCCTGTGATGGCTCCAGTCCCTGAGGACATATTACTTTCTTTGTCCAAGATACATTCCTTCTCATCTGAAGTGTGAACTGCCAGGACAGCACTGGACTCCATGCCAACCCCGTCACTCTAGCTGGGAGATCGAGTCCACAGGAAGGAATTATGAATAAAGACCTGCTCTCTGCTACAAGTTGGCTCTGTACTACAAAGTCAGAGACCAGTGGACAACAAGACACAACTATACTAAAACCATCACCAAAACAATGAGTCTGACTCCTTAGCCAATTATGATGTTTAAGCTTAATCACCCAAAAACCTAAGTTATCACTACTCTAAGGCAGCTTTAAAGTATACAGTAAGAGGGGGCATCTCTGGACCCTGTGGCATCTGCGGCTAATAGTAAATTCTATAATGAAGTCTGGAAAAACTGCTGCAGGCTACAGGAGCAATGACTTCTCTGGACTGCTGTTATGAACTGGGAAACTACTGGGCTCGTATCAACTGTGGAATTCACAACAATCTTTACTTATGTGTGGATGTAAACATCCAAAGTTGGGGAGCACTGAAGCCCCCAGAATCAAGAGAACTTTGTGATGAAAATTGCAGCAAGCAACAGTCTTGGTATTTGACTCCTTCAATGGCACACTTCTCTTTGTTCTGTGAAGGAATCCTGTGGCTTTCTTTCAGTTTACATGTCTACTTACATCTTCTTCTAGATGTGTATTTTGTTTTGTTACTCTTTCTTTTTTTTCGAGACGGAGTCTCGCTCTGTTACCCAGGCTGGAGTGCAGTGGCATGATCTTGGCTCACTGCAACCTCTGCCTCCTAGGTTCAAGCAATTCTCTTGCCACTGCCTCCTGAGTAGTTGAGATTACAGGCGTCCACCACTACACCTGGCTAAATTTGAATTTTTAATAGAGACAGTGTTTCACCACGTTGGCCAGGCTGGTCTTGAACTCCTGACCTCAGGTAATCCATCCGCCTCGACCTCCCAAAGTGCTGGGATTACAGGCATGAGCCACTGTGCCCAGTCTGCCTTTTTACCTTTCCCCTCTCATTTGCAAAATCTACAGGTAATTCATGCTTTACATGTATGTTATCAGCTTCTTGAAAATGTCAATGTGTCAATACAATGACCACTTTCACCTAAAAGATCCCAAAACAATTTCTGGGAACGTGATGGTAGTGCTGGTCCCTGCTCATGTATAAATGGGAACCTATAAAATGGATATGTTAAGAATTTAGGTGAACTAGTCCTTGACCTTCATCTGGTTCTTAATCCCTCTCTTAAATAAATGACAACCCTATTTTTTATAAAATTCAGAATTTGCATTTTTAAATGGTGTGTAACCACATTTATCTCTGAGATAAAGGTCTAGCTAGGTGGCCCAGGACTAGTAGTTATTTTTAAATTTATTTTATTTTATTTTATTTTATTTTATTTTTTTTTTTGAGACGGAGTCTCGCGCTGTCGCCCAGGCTGGAGTGCAGTGGCGCGATCTCGGCTCACTGCAAGCTCCGCCTCCCGGGTTCACGCCATTCTCCTGCCTCAGCCTCCTGAGTAGCTGGGACTACAGGCGCCCACCACCGCGCCCGGCTAATTTTTTGTATTTTTTAGTAGAGACGGGGTTTCACTGTGGTCTCGATCTCCTGACCTTGTGATCCGCCCGCCTCGGCCTCCCAAAGTGCTGGGATTACAGGCGTGAGCCACCGCGCCCGGCCTATTTTATTTTTTTTAACAAGTGAGAGCATAGCAAACTGTCTACCTTAAAGTAATCTTACTATTGGCAGTCTGAATTTACATGGCTTTATCATTCCAGAAAACTCTGGCATAGTAAGAAGGAATTACAAATAACTTTATAGTTGGTTTCAAGAACTTCCCCAAAAGTCATTCATCAGAAAGACTGTTCCTATAGTCCTAAGTAGAGTAAACAGCCCTTAGTACAAAGGAGTATTCAAGAAGTCTCATCAAAGGACTTGAAGGTTGCTTGGTTTCCACGAGTGTTTCACTCTGTCATGGTGTCTACCAAACCTACCTATTATTTCACAAACTTTGCCCAGTCCCAATCAATTAATTCCTTCTCCCCTATCTGAAAGACCTATCTGAAACCAAACTTTTGAATCTCATACGTTTGTTAACAACCTTTTCTACGTCATGATTCTATAAGGATTTTGTTAAGGTAGTGTTCTCTCTTACTGTGGCAAGCAATCAGCTCAACTTTTCTTTATTACTAGGTTATTTTCATGGCTATTTCAGGGAGTCAACAATTATTATAACTTGAAGGTTGCACACACAACTTTCTATTGGCCATGACTTGGTCATGCGGTTACATCTAAATGCCAGGGAGACTGGAAAAATGTAGTTTTTAGATGGATATTTTTATGTTCAGCTAAAACTTCTATTCCTATAGAAAAGTCGGAACACAAATAATTGGGGAACAGCTACAAATACTCATGTCAATATAAAAACTAATACCAGGGCTGGGTGCAGTGGCTCACACCTCTAACCCTAGCATTTTGGGAGGCCAAGTTTGGTGGATTGCTTGAGCTGAGGAGTTTGAGACCAGCCTGAGCAATATGGCAAAATCCCATCTCTACAAAACAAAAACAAAAACAAAAAGTTAGCTGGGTGTGGTGGTATGCTTCTGTGGTCCCAGTTACTTAGGGGGCTGAGGTGGGAGGATCGCTTGAGCCTTGGAGGCAGAGGTTGTAGTGAGTGGAGATTGTGCCACTGCACTCCAGCCTGGGTGATAGAGTCAGAGCATGTCTCAAAAAAAAAAAAAAAAAGACTAATATTAATAGACAACATTTACTGATGACTCCCTCTGTGTCATGTCCTTGAAAAGATCTTTTCCACAGATGGTCTCATTCAGTCCTCAACACCATGAAGCAAGCACTATGGTTATTTCAATTTTACTGAAGAAATTGAGGCACAAAAAGGCTAAAAAAACCTGGCTAAGTTCACAAAGCTCCTCAATGCTGGAAGTAGATTTAATCCAGGAGGTTGGCTATAGAGCCCAGAGAGTAAGATGAGGTAGAGGGACATGTGATTTTGACAGAGCTGTCTCGGAAGGAATACTAGGTGTAATAGTGTTCTATTGTTATGTATCAAATTACCACAAACTAGGCAGATCGAAACTGCCTATATCAGTTTAGTATATCAGTTTCTGTTGGTAAGGAATCGGAGCAAGTCTCATGTATATATAGGAACTCAAGGGCTCTCTGCTCCAGGTCTTGCAAAGCTGCACTCAAGGTGTCTGCTTGGCTGCATTCTCATCTAGAGGCCTGAATGGGGAAGAGTTCGATTCCAGGCTCATTCAGGTTGCTGACAGAATTTGGGTGAAGGCCCCAGTGTCTTGCTGGTTGTTGGCTAGGCAAACAATCTCCAGTTTTGGAGGCTGCCCACAGTTCCCTGCCATGTGGACCTCCCTCCAGAAAAGCTGTTCAGACATGGCAGATTGATTTTTCAAGGCCAGTAGGGGTGCCCCTCTCTCCGGGTACAGAGTCCTGCGTAACAAAATGTAACCACAAGGGTGATGTTGAAACATCTTCGCGCTAATCAAGGTAGTGACATTTCATCATCACTGGCATAGTCTAATCAAGTCACAGGTGCTAAGGGGAGGAGATTAAACAAGATCGTGACTCACTGGGGGTCAGCTTGGGGTGTGTTTGCCACACTGAGTTATGAGACAGATGACCTACATTTTACCCTGAGCCCACCATTTACAAGATGTGTATCTTTCAGCCAGTCACTTCACTTCTCTTGATACGTGTTTTCATCTCTAAATTGAAACTAATAATTTGCTCCCTGCCCATGTCACAGTTTCTGGGAAGATTAAATGAGAATGCATGTGCAGAAGATACAAAACTATGAAATTATAGTGTGCATGAACATGAACTTATTACCCAGATGAAGCCCTTATTAGAACCAGTTATATTCCTTGGAATTGAATACATGTTAAGTCGCATAAATTTCTGATCTATCTGTCATCAGGGGCTTAATTGTACTTGGACAACAGAAGACTATATTTAATTTTATACAGACACTTACGTTTAATCAATTATGCTAATGGAATGTGTATGCAAAAAGCTTTACAATTAAGTAAGACTCTTGAGAGTACTTTTTCAGAATGATTTAAACTTCATAAATGTAGCCATACAGATCATATAACATTTGCATAATATTCTGCTAGCCAGACATGTCTGCTAAATAAATGCAGAGCTGGAGTCATGTAATGAATTATGAGTCAAAACAGCAAACTTCTGGATTCGGCACTATCAGGCCCACAGAATGGCTCTGTGATGTTGGGTAAATGAATTCACTATACTATGAGCCTGAAGTGCCTTCTAGTTCACAGATTCTAAGAACAGAAATGACAATGCCATTACCTGATTCAACATATTTAGGATTTTTGGTTATAGTAGGCAGGTCTCATCATATACCTCTTTCGTGAGAGTCTGTCTGTGTGCACAGCAACTTGAATTAGAGGTTCTGTGTGGGGTGGATGCTCTGAGGGGGCTGCCTCATTTCCCTTAAGGACCAATGCAGTCATTCCTCCGGTTGATGCTAATGTTGTCTGCTGAGAGTTGACAGCTGAGTTCCTGCCCAGGAATTGCTGCTTGGCTCCAGGCCATGCCTTCTCCCTGGGAGCAACTCATAGCAAAAGACTGGTGGATGCAAGAGTCATAAAGGAGGAGACTAGACGGCCAGCCTCTAGCTTCCATTTGGGTCAGCTCTGACTGGTCCATCCTGGCCCCAGCATACCCCATGGGTTGGCTGAGACCTCTTTTGCAACTGCCTTGCACTTTAATTCCTTCTGCCCAGTCCTGTTTGTGTCACTTTATGACAGGTGTCCATCCTGAGGATGCACCTTGATCAACCACCATCTTAGTGTCTGTTTACCAGTGTTATCAGCTGGCATCAGCTTCAAGTAACAGAACACCAAGCAAAATGTTGGTTAAAAAATGTTGTGCAAGGTTAATTCAGTGGCTCATGAACATCTTCAAAGATCCAGATGCTGTTCAACTTTTCATTCTGCCACCAATAAGAAGAAAAACATGGGCTGGGAGCAGTGGCTTATGCCTGTAATCCCAGCACTTTGGGAGGCCGAGGTGGGCAGATCACCTGAGGTCAGGAGTTCGAGAACAGCCTGGCTAACATGATGAAACCATGTCTCTACTAAAAATACAAAAATTCGCTGAGCGTGGTGGTGGGCACCTGTAATTCCAGCTACTTGGAAGGCGGAGGTGGGAGAATCTCTTGAACCTGGGAGGTGGAGGTTGTAGTGAGTCGAGATTGTGCCATTGTACTCCAGCCTGGGTGACAAGAGTGAAACGCCATCTCAAAACAATCTCAGCACTTTGGGAGCCCAAGATGGGAGGATCACTTGAGCCCAGAAATTTGAGACCAGCCTGCGCAATGTAGTGAGACCTCATCTCTGCAAAAAATAAGAAACTTAGTTGGGTGTGGCGATACACACCTCTAGTCCCAGCTACACTCAGGGGGCTGCGGCTGGAGGCTCACTTGAGCCCAGGAGGTTGAGGATGCAGTGAGCTGTGATTGTGTCACTGCACTCCAGCCTGAGCCACACAGTGACACCCTGCCTCAAAACAAAAAACAAACAAACAAAAAACCAAAAAAACAAAAAACAGAAAAACTAAGCATATTTTCTGTAAACCTCAAGGGACCTTAAAAGTCTGCTTTTTTTTTTTTTCATGAATTTTCTTAGTTAAAAAACTTAAACTTTCTAGATAACTGCTAGTGTGTTCACTAAACCAGTGCAGTTCCAGCCAACACTTATTAATGCCTATTAGGTAGTGAACACTTTTTTACTTTTTCACGTATTTAATCCTTACAACCATCCTGTGAGATGGGTGTTATTTTCCTTGCTTTGTGGATGAGGAAACTGAGGCTCAGAAATATGAATGATACACCCAAGCCATATGCTTCTCAGTGGCCAAACTTAGGTCTCCTGAATCTAAACAAATTTTTTTTTTTTTTTTTTGATGGAGTCTCACTCTGTCACCCAGGATGGAGTGCACTGGCGCAATCTTGACTTACTGCAATCTCTGCCTCCCAGGTTCAGGTGATTCCCCTGCTTCAACCTCCTGAGTAGCTGGGATTACAGGCCCAGGTGACCATGCCTGGCTAATTTTTTTTTAATATTTTTAGTAGAGAAGGGGTTTCACCATGTTGGCCAGGTTGGTCTCAAACTCCTGACCTCTGGAGTAGCTTAGCTTCTGCAAATGTTAATTCAGGCACTTATAGAACGGATTATTTCATTGCAAGCAATAGAAGTACCTTTGGCAAGCATAAGCAAAAAAGGGATTTGTCAGAAGTATGTCAATCAGGGTTTGGTGCAGAAACAAAACTTCCGTAGTCATTCTAATTAGAAAGGGACTAAAGATAGATAAATGGTGCTAACAAAATTATTAAGTAGGCTGAGAGAAAAGGTTCTAGACTGAACTTCTAGGAATAACTGTAGAACTATACAGACAACTAAGAAGAGTTATTCCTTTTAAGGCCACCATTGGAGCTAAGCTGGAATCAAGAGCCCACTGTTGCTGCCACCCTATAGCCACTGCTGCCATTGTCCCTGAAGATGCAGAATGTGGGAGAATGGATGTTAAGATGCTATGTCAGAGAAACCTCACATCTCCACATTCTTGCTTGTCAGAAGAAATAACCAAAAGAGAGCAGGATGATTTCCTTCTCAGATAGCAATGGAGTACATCTAATTGGCGGAACTAGTTTGTATCCAGAGCTCTAATTACAAGGGAGTCTGAGATATAGCCCCCAACACAGAAGGACAATAGAATGGAGGCTGAGGGTAACATTTATCTCACAAAGATATGGGTAGTCATGCTACAAAGCAAAACCAACATTTTATTTTTTATTATAAGAAATGATTTACTTATTTCTATGTTTTTGTAGTGATAGAGTCTCGCTGTGTTGCCCAGCTGGTCTCAATCTCAAGCGATCCTTGAGATTGGCCTCCCAAAGTTCTGGGATTACAGGCACGAGCCACTGAGCCTGGCCTGAAACCAACATCTTAAAAATAAGGAAGGATATTTAACCATATCGCTCTAACAAAAAATATGTTGTTTTTATTAATAATTTTATTTTGGTGAGATTGAGGGTTTTGTGTCATTAATGAGGAGTGAAAATTACTTATAACTTATCTACTGGTAAATAATATAAATAAAAACACATATATTGAAGGTACTTGCTCAAATGTACTTGAAACCTGCTACTCTTAACTAAGAGCTCCTCAAATGTGAGGACATACCTTATCAACATTCCATGTTCAGTTCCTGACAGCTAGTAGATGTCATTGAAATAATTAACAGAGTATAAAATTGAATTAATTGATGGTGGGATGGCTACTGGATAAATGGATGTTAGATGGAAGGATGGATTGATTGATAGATCCAGCACAGTGCTAGGTGTTAGGAAGGGACACAAAAGTGGTGCAAGTCTTGTGCTTTTGCTGGGGAGCTTACCACCTAGCTGGGGAAATAAATATATATGCAGGAAACAGTTCAACAAAAGCACAAGGCACTTGGTGATGGACTGTTCAGAAAAGTAGCATAAATGCAATAGACTATACTGTTCAATTCACTGAACTTAGAGTGAGCAGATGAGGGTTGGAGGCTCTCCTCTTCGACTCTCCAACTCTTCACGCCAAAGTCTGCATAAACCCATTATGCATTAGTGGCATTAATCAACCCTCTAGTTTGGGAAGGTAACTTTCTTGCTTAAGGAATGATTTCTAGTTGCTGCTTTAGTCAGTTTAGTGTTTTTTTTTTTGTGAGAAATTTTCCCTTCCAAATAATGATGACTATGATTATGACTTTCATAAACTCAAGCCTGGGAATTACCTGCAGGTAAAACCTAAACTTTCTTATTGAGGCATTGCCACAAAAGGGAGAAAAGAGGCAAAAAACAACAAACAAACAAACAAAACCGCTTCTCTAATTATTGAACAGCTACCCAGCAGCTTTATAAATTTGCCTATCTAGGAAATTTGAAGGGAATAGGAATATTCTCTTGGAAATTCCCTATTTCACCTAATGCTTTTATGTGGCAGGGCCATGCTGGTGAGATTATGACTATTAAACAAGCAATTATGACATAAAATGACTTTTATAAAGCAAGAAAAGGATTTAACATTTTTGTGTCAGGCAGGCACCTTTCAAGCAGTATTAGTCATGCAGTCCACATTCATTGGTGTTCCCCTATGGACTAGAAATCGTCTTGAGTGTTGATGACACAAAGATAATTATAGATCACAAAATTTAAAAAGTACACAAAATAAATGTCTCTATTTGCCCTCCCGTTGGAAAAACCCTTTTAATGACAGAAAATGTACTTTTTTTTTCTTCTTGAGATGGAGTCTTGCTCTGTTGTCAGGCTGGAGTGTAGAGGTGTGATCTCGGCTCGCTGTAACCTCCTCCTCCCAGGTTCAAGAGATCCCCTGCCTCAGCCTCCCAAGTGGCTGGGACTACAGGTGCGCACCACCATGCCTGGCTAATTTTTTGTATTTTAGTAGAGACAGGGTTTCACCATGTTGGCCAGGATGGTCTTGATCTCCTGACCTCATGATCCACCTGCCTCAGCCTCCCAAAGTGCTGGGATTACAGGTGTTAGCCACCATGCCAGGCCCAGAAAATTTACTTTTTAGAAAAAGCAATTTTGACCTAATGGCATACTAGGTATGAATAACCAACCCTTCTGCTAAACAACTAGGAAAGCTGGACAAAATATTTAATAAAATCTTGTTGAGGCACTAGAGAACTAATAAGGTAGTCATAAATTCGCCATGCCAGTACCCAGGAAGGGTCAGAGGCCCCAGTACATGATCTCAGTATCTGGGGCTACTTTTTCCTTTGGGAAAGTTTGTCAGTTCTGGAGAGAAAGATCGAGAAGCGTAATGGCTATTGCCCTTTTGACTCTCTAGGATCACGAGGTGGGGAGCACAGTGAATATCCTTAACTTTGAGTAGGACCCTGTGTGCATGTAGCCTAGGAGTAAGGATGAACCAGAAATAGGCTGTCTCAGGGACCCATACTCAGCTTTGAAACATTTCAGTCCCTGAAATGGGATTGAGGTGATCCTGGAGTACCAGTGCTTCAAGTTGATTGGCAATAGCAAACATGAATTATCTCTGATGGAGGACAGAGTCACTTTAGGTTTCAAATTTGTTTCACAAACATTTTTATAAGAACTATGTGTGAGACACAATTAAAAACAAATAGACATGCAGAGAGACAAGATAACATAAATGAATATAAAAAATTAGAGGTAACAGGTACACAGTTGATGTTTAAATAGCCACACTTATGCTCAAGAGGATAAAAGACATAATTAAGAGTATCAGCAGAGGCCGGGCGCAGTGGCTCATGTCTGTAATCCCAGCACTTTGGGAGGCTGAGGCGGGCGGATCACAAGGTCAGGAGATCGAGACCATCCTGGCTAACACGGTGAAACCCTGTCTCTACTAAAAATACAAAAAATTAGCCAGGTGGGGTGGTGGGTGCCTGTAGTCCCAGCTACTTGGGAAGCTAAGGCAAGAGAATGGCATGAACCCGGGAGGCGGAGCTTGCAGTGAGCCGTGATCACGCCACTGCACTCCAGCCTGGGCGACAGAGCGCGACTGTCTCAAAAAGAAAAAAAAAAGGATTATCAGTAGAAAGCTGGAAACCATACCATACGGAAACCAAATGAAAATTCTGAAGCTGTTTAATTTCTTAATTTTTTTAATGTAAAAAAATTTTTTCTGGGGATGGGGTCTCACCATGTTGCCCAGACTGGCCTTGAACTCCTGGGCTTTAGTGATCCTCTCACCTTGGCCTCCCAAAGTGCTGGGATTACAGGTGTGATCCACCATGCCCAGCCTGTTTTATTTGTTGAATGAAACTTTATTCAGCAAATAAAATTAAGAACTCAGTAAATGGAGTTCAGTAGCACATTAGACTTCTAAAGAGAGAAACAGTAAACTGGAAGACAGAAGAAAATATTCTGAATGAAACAAGGGGAAGCAAAGGGTGAAAAAAATCAGAAGGTAAAAGCCCCCCAAACGAGCCTGTGTGAAGGCCTAATTTGTAATAAATTGGAGCCCACGTCAAAGCAGAGAATGGGGTGTGATATTTGAAGACGTAACTGCAAAATTTCAAAATTTATGAAAGACATCAAACTATGAGTCAAGAAGTCCTGCTAAGCCTAAATAAGATAAATACAAAGAAAAACACACCTGGACATCTTATAGCAATACTGCTAAAGATCAAATCAAACATGAAGTCTTAAAAGCAACTAGACAAAAAGACCTTGTTACCCACAAAGGAGCAAAAATAAGACTGAAAGCTGACTTGTCAACAGAAACACAGAAACAGCGGAACCTAGAGACTAAGGAATGATAGCTTTAAGGTGCTGAAAAGGTGAAAATTGATCTGTCAACTAAAACTACTGTACCCATTGAAAACGTCTAGCAATAATAAAGATAATGTCATTTCCAGAAAAACAAAAGTGAGAGGATTTAGCATGCACACTAAAAAAATTAGAATATTCTTCAGACAGAAGGAAAATGACCCCTTTTCTATGTTATTGAAATTGCACAAACATATACATTGAAAATACAGTCAACCTTAGGGGAGGGCTGTGGGAATGGGGAGTTACTAATCAACAGGTCTAAAGTTTCAGTCAAGCAAGATGAATAAGCTCTAGAGATCTGCTATACAACATGGTAGCTGTAGTCAACAATCATGTATTGTGCACAACAAAAATGGCATATAAGTTGGAAAGATGTTAAAACGTTCTAAGAACTTGCATTGACCTGGAAGTGCTTATTAGATTTAGATAAAGCAAGGATGCATATTATAATCTCTAGAATAACCCCTGAAATACCTTTATATGTAACTCTCATGCAGATATGGAGTAGAAATCAATTTTTTGAACCAATGTTGATGAAGTCAAGAAAGATAAAAACAAGGTAGAATGAGTAGAAAGTATTTAGTAAGATGGTTAGTTAAAATCCAAATATATCAGTAATCACATTAATTAAATGTCAATAGAATAAATGTCCCTTATAAAAAAAAAGATTGTCAGAATGGATTTTGAAAAACAAACCCCAGGTATCTGATCTTTAAAAAGAGTCACATCTAAAACAAGACTACAAGCAAGCATAACATAAAAAAGGACATTTCGTAATACAAATAGGTTCAATTTTCCAGTAAGATAAAACAGTTCTAAATTTGTGTATGCTAAATAACATAGCTTCAAATATAAATAAAGTTAAATTTAACCAAGCTACAGAGAAAATACACAAATTTGCTACCAGAGTGAGAAACTTCAACACATTCCTCAGTAACTAATAGTATAAATAGACAATAATTTTGCAATATTTTCAACAGAAAATATAAAGACAATTCAATCTTTTTTCTTGCATGGTTGGTTGAAATTTGCTTTTTTATTGATAGTATTTCAGGAAAGTTTCTTTCAACTTCCCTGTGTGTTACTGGTAATGTCAAAGTTAGGAAGATCTCTATCGGATTTCTTCCATTTGTGAGCTGTAAAATGAGGAGAGGTTTTCCCCTGACTTTCTTTTGCACCGTGTTTTTTCCTCCATACTTTTATGCCAGGCACCATAGAAAATGTCCATATTTTAATAAACAATTTCTGGCCCTGGACGTTAATTGTATCATAACTCTAGGTGCATTGGTATAGTGGGCAGTAACTGTATTTCTGAAAGTAATTTCTTTCTGGCACAGGTAACAATAATGTAACATACATGGAAGTGACAGGGTGCACATAAACCTGTCACACCAAACCCACACTAAATTAATCCACCCCTCAACTTTAGCTGAATCTCTAAAATGCCACAACTACTCCCACATCAATCAACATGAAGGACAGTGAGAATGAGGGAAGGCTTGAAAGGTAAGAGACAATGATCTCAACTAGCTGTGGGTAAAATAACTTACTTGGTATATTTTGTGTACCACGACTATATGAATCCTCAGGCAAGGGCTGTGCAGGAGAGAGGCCCTGAGGGTTACACTTGATGAGCTTCATAGCAAATCTGTCCTTGCCTGTCACATAGTAGGAGCTCAGTAAATAGTTGTTGAATGAATGAATAAAACTTGACTCAGATTCTGTGATGGTTAATACTGAGTGTCAACTTGATTGGATTGAAGGATGCAAAGTTCCTGGATGTGTCTATGAGGGTGTCGTGAAAGGAGATGAACATTTGAGTCAGTGGGTTGGGAAAGGCAGACCCACCCTTAATCTAGGTGGGCACAATCTAATCAGCTGCCACTGCAGCCAGAATAAAAAGCAGGCAGAAGAACATGAAAAGATTTGACTGGCTTAGCCTCCTAGCTTACATCTTTCTCCCATGCTGGATGCTTCCTGCCCTCAAACACTGGACTCCAGATTCTTCAGCTTTGGGACCCAGACTGGCTTCCTTGCTCCTCAGCTTGCAGACAGCCTATTGTGGGACCTTGTGATCGTGTAATTTAATATTCCTTAATAAACTCCCCTTTATCTCTCTCTCTCTCTCTCTCTCTCTCTC